>NC_088415.1:93527686-93540365 GCF_034236695.1 Oncorhynchus nerka
TTTTCCTTGATGCTGCTCAGACAACAACAATGTTACAGAGAGAGAACGATAAACACAGGAGAGAGAGACAGAGAGAGAGAGAGAGCGAGAGAGAGAAAGCAAAGAGATTGTCAACAAACAGTTGATTGACAGACACAGTGTAGGTCACAGATCATTAGGTTGGTGCTAACATGCTACTACAGGCCACAGAAGACCAGGGGAACAGTTTCAAGGAAAGGATTTGGTTTTTGAAGAGGAACGTGCTACAAGGGAAGGGCGAGTCATGGAGTGTTTTAATACTAATTTTCAGGAGAGTAGAAAAGAAAGTATGAGGCAAGGCTTTCAGACAATAACAGATTGCAAAAGACCCGGCCGTGAGCTGCCCAGTGACGCAGAACTCCCAAACGAGCTAAATGCCTTTTATGCTCGATTCGTGGAATATAACACTGTGCCTTGCGTGAGGGCTCCTGTTTTTTCAGATGACTGTTACCTCACTCTCCATCACCGATGTGAGAAAAACATTTAAACAGGTTAACAATCACAAGGCCAGAATACCAGGGCGCTTTGCGATCAAGGGTGGTGCAGTTGCCATACCAAGCGGTGATGCAGCCAGTCAAGATGCTCTCGACGGTGCAGCTGGAGAACTTGCTTGGAGGTTAACAGTGGTTTTTCAGTAGAGTAGGTTGGCTTGGAGGTTAACAGTGGTTTTTCAGGAGAGTAGGTTGGCATTGAGGTTAACAGTGGTTTT
Source organism: Oncorhynchus nerka (assembly GCF_034236695.1). NCBI lineage: Eukaryota > Metazoa > Chordata > Actinopteri > Salmoniformes > Salmonidae > Oncorhynchus > Oncorhynchus nerka. The sequence continues at coordinate 93,528,414 of NC_088415.1, forward strand.
TCAGGTAGAGTAGGTTGGCTTGGAGGTTAACAGTGGTTTTTCAGGTAGAGTAGATTGGCTTAGAGGTTAACAGTGGTTTTTCAGGTAGAGTAGATTGGCTTAGAGGTTAACAGTGGTTTTTCAGGTAGAGTAGATTGGCTTGGAGGTTAACAGTGGTTTTTCAGGTAGAGTAGGTTGGCTTGGAGGTTAACAGTGGTTTTTCAGGAGAGTAGGTTGGCTTGGAGGTTAACAGTGGTTTTTCAGGTAGAGTAGGTTGGCTTGGAGGTTAACAGTGGTTTTTCAGGAGAGTAGGTTGGCTTGGAGGTTAACAGTGGTTTTTCAGGAGAGTAGGTTGGCTTGGAGGTTAACAGTGGTTTTTCAGGAGAGTAGGTTGGCTTGGAGGTTAACAGTGGTTTTTCAGGAGAGTAGGTTGGCTTGGAGGTTAACAGTGGTTTTTCAGGTAGAGTAGGTTGGCTTGGAGGTTAACAGTGGTTTTTCAGGAGAGTAGGTTGGCTTGGAGGTTAACAGTGGTTTTTCAGGAGAGTAGGTTGGCTTGGAGGTTAACAGTGGTTTTTCAGGAGAGTAGGTTGGCTTGGAGGTTAACAGTGGTTTTGCAGGTAGAGTAGGTTGGCCCGGAGGTTAACAGTGGTTTTTCAGGTAGAGTAGATTGGCTTGGAGGTTAACAGTGGTTTTTCAGGTAGAGTAGGTTGGCTTGGAGGTTAACAGTGGTTTTTCAGGAGAGTAGGTTGGCTTGGAGGTTAACAGTGGTTTTTCAGGTAGAGTAGGTTGGCTTGGAGGTTAACAGTGGTTTTTCAGGAGAGTAGGTTGGCTTGGAGGTTAACAGTGGTTTTTCAGGAGAGTAGGTTGGCTTGGAGGTTAACAGTGGTTTTTCAGGTAGAGTAGGTTGGCTTGGAGGTTAACAGTGGTTTTTCAGGTAGAGTAGGTTGGCTTGGAGGTTAACAGTGGTTTTTCAGGTAGAGTAGGTTGGCTCTGAGGTTAACAGTGTTTTTTTAGGAGAGTAGATTGGCTTTGAGGTTAACAGTGGATTTACAGGTAGAGTAGGTTGGCTTGGAGGTTAACAGTGGTTTTTCAGGTAGAGTAGGTTGGCTTTGAGGTTAACAGTGTTTTTATTTAGGAGAGTAGTTTGGCTTTGAGGTTAACAGTGGTTTTACAGGTAGAGTAGGTTGGCTTTGAGGTTAACAGTGGTTTTACAGGTAGAGTAGTTTGGCTTTGAGATTAACAGTGGTTTTTCAGGTAGAGTAGGTTGGCTTTGAGATTAACAGTGGTTTTTCAGGTAGAGTAGGTTGGCTTTGAGATTAACAGTGGTTTTTCAGGTAGAGTAGGTTGGCTTTGAGGTTAACAGTGGTTTTTGTGTGTACCAACAGGGCTGTAGGACAGGGCTGTGGGACAGGGCTGTAGGACAGGGCTGTGGGACAGGGCTGTGGGATCAAACCGTTTCAGAGGGAAGGTAGGTACCAGGGCAGGGAAAGACAGGGCTGTAGGACAGGGCTATTCAGATGCTAGGGGGCTGGAGGTATAGAGGATGAGAGAAGAAGAGATGATGGAGAGGAGAAGTTGACTGAGGAATGGGAAGGTAAATCAAACTAATAGTGGGGATGAGGATGGAGGGAGGGAACGTGGGAGGGAGGGATGATTGAGGGAGGGGAGGTGGGAGGGAGGGAAGGATGATGGAGGGAGGGAGGGAGGAAGGGAACGTGGGAGGGGGAGAAGGATGGTGGAGAGAGAGAGGGAACGTGGGAGGGATGGAGGGATGATGGAGGGAGGGAACGTGGGAGGGAGAGAAGGATGATGGAGGGAGGGAGGAACGTGGGAGGGAGAGAAGGATGATGGAGGGAGGGAGGAAACGTGGGAAGGCAAGAGGGATGATGGAGGGAGGGAGGGAATGTGGGAGCGAGGGAAGATTGATGTTGGGAGGAGGGAACAGAAAGCAGGCATTTACCCACCTATTCATGATCAGATACACACGGCCATTGACTTTAGCATTACTGTATGAGGAGAGGTAGGAATGGAGACACCTGCAGAACAGGAGAGATGACCGAGGAGGAGGAGAGATGACCGAGGAGGAGGAGAGATGACAGAGGACGCAGGGAGAGATGACCAAGGAGAGAGAGACCGAGGAGGAGGAGAGAGATGACCGAGGAGGAGGAGAGATGACTCAGGAGGAGAGATGACCCGAGGAGGAGGAGAGATGACCGAGGAGGAGGAGAGATGACCGAGGAGGAGGAGATGACCGAGGAGGAGGAGAGATGACCGAGGGGAGGAGAGATGACCGAGGAGGAGGAGAGATGACAGATGGCAGATTAGAAAGACAAGTGAAGCTGAAAAGAGGACGGATGATAATCAAGTAGGAAATGGATGAGAAACCAATAGACCACCACACAGACTACTACACAGACCACCACACAGACTACTACACAGACCACCACACAGACCACCACACAGACCACCACACAGACTACCACACAGACCACCACACAGACCACCACACAGACCACCACACAGACCACTACACAGACTACTACACAGACTACACACAGACCCCACCACCACACCACACAGACTACTACACAGACCACCACACAGACCACTACACAGACCACCACACAGACTAATACACAGACCACCTCACACAGACCACCACACAGACCACTACACAGACCACCACTACACAGACTACCACACAGACCACTACACAGACTACTACACAGACTACCACACAGACCACTACACAGACTACTACACAGACCACACCACAGACTACCACCCAGACCACTACAGACTACCACACAGACTACCACTACACAGACTACCACTACACAGACTACCACCACACAGACTAAATAGCACACAGACTACTACAAAGACCACTACACAGACTACTACACAGACCACTACACATACCACTACACAGACCATTACAGACTACTACACAGACTACTACAAAGACCACTACACAGACAACCACTACACATACCACTACAGACTACTACACAGACCACTACACATACTACCACACAGCCCACTACACAGACTACCACAGACTACTACACAGACTACCACACAGACCACCACACAGACCACCACACAGACTACCACAGACTACCACAGACCACCACACAGACTACTACACAGACTAATACAAAGACCACTACACAGACAACCACTACACATACCACTACACAGACTACTACAGAGACCACTACACAGACTACCACACAGCCCACTACACAGACTACCACACAGACTACTACACAGACTACCACACAGACCACCACACAGACCACCACACAGACCACCACACAGACCACTACACAGACTACCACACAGACTACTACACAGACTAACACTACACAGACCACCACACAGACCACTACACAGACTACCACACAGACTACCACTACACAGACTACCACAAAGACCACTACACAGACTACCACTACACAGACTACCACTACACAGACTACCACACAAACCACCACCACACAGACCACTACACAGACCACCACACAGACCACTACACAGACTACCACTACACAGACCACTACACAGACTACTACACAGACTAATACAAAGACCACTACACAGACAACCACTACACATACCACTACACATACTACTACACATACCACTACACAGACTATTACACAGACCACTACACAGACTACTACACAGACTAATACAAAGACCACTACACAGACAACCACTACACATACCACTACACAGACTACTACACAGACCACTACACAGACTATTACACAGACCATTACACAGACCACTACACAGACTACCACTACACAGACCACTACACAGACTACTACACAGACTAATACAAAGACCACTACACAGACAACCACTACACATACCACTACACAGACTACTACACAGACCACTACACAGACTATTACACAGACCACTACACAGACCACTACACAGACCACTACACAGACTACCACACAGACCACCACTACACAGACCACCACACAGACCACCACTACACAGACTACCACACAGACCACCACTACACAGACCACCACTACACAGACTATTACACAGACCACCACACAGACTACTACGCAGACCACTACACAGACTACCACACAGACCACCACTACACAGACCACCACTACACAGACTACCACACAGACCACCACTACACAGACTACCACACAGACCACCACTACACAGACTACCACACAGACCACCACTACACAGACCACCACTACACAGACTACCACACAGATCACCACTACACAGACTACCACACAGACCGCCACTACACAGACTACTACACAGACCAGCATGATATCAGAACCACAGACCACCCAGTTAATCCCAGGACATAAACATGTCAAAATTAGTTGAACCATTTCTGGGCTCAGAGCCAGTCACCCAGCTCACCTTTAGATTCTGCCACAAACTCATGTTAGCACCCCAAACTAATGCCCAGGCTTTAGCTCAGTGGGTTAACCTAGTCTAGAGCAGTATCAGGGTTCAACCCCCAGTCAGCTCATCTGTAGATGGTGCTGAAACTCATGTTAGCTCCCCAAACTAATGCCTATGCTTTAGCTCAGTGGGCTAACGTAACACATGGTTCAAAACCCCTGGTCTGTCACTCAGTCTCACCTGTAGATGGTGCTGAGACTCATGTTATCTCCCTGTATTGACAACTAGTCCTACACTTTAGCTCAGTGGGCTAACACAGTCAGTCACTCATCCTCACCTGTAGATGGTGCTGTCTGTTTTTGGACACATCCTTCAGGTCCGTGAGCAGCAGGAAGTGGTCGTGGAAGCGTGAAGGTGAAGGATACACACCAGGAGGAAGGAGGTGGGGATGAAGATACGTGTGAAGAGCATCGATACGGAGAACTGTTCTAGCCCCTGGTCCTTCAGTCTGGAGAGAAAGGGGAGAGAGAGGAGGGAGAGAGAAGGGGGAGAGAGAGGGGGAGAGAGGAGGAGGGAGAGGAGGAGAGGAGGGGAGAGTGAAGGGGAGAGAGAGGGGGAGGAGAAGGGAGAGAGGGAGGGGAGAGGGAGGAGGAGGGAGGAGAGAGAGAAGGGGAGAGAGAGGAGAGGAGGGAGAGAGGAGGGAGAGAGAGGAGGGGAGAGAGAGGAGGGCGGGGAAGAGGGGGGAGAGAGAAGAGGGGAGAGAGAGGAGGGGAGAGAGAGGAGGGGAGAGACAGAGACCATACATCATATCTCAACCCCAGGTCCTTCAGTCAGGAGAGAGAGGAGGGGAGAGACAGAGACCATACATCATATCTCAACCCCAGGTCCTTCAGTCAGGAGAGAGAGGAGGGGAGAGACAGAGACCATACATCATATCTCAACCCCAGGTCCTTCAGTCTGGAGAGAGAGGAGGGGAGAGACAGAGACCATACATCACATCTCAACCCCAGGTCCTTCAGCCAGGAGACAGACCACACCATATCTCAACCCCAGGTCCTTCAGCCACGAGACAGACCACATCATATCTCAACCCCAGGTCCTTCAGTCTGGAGAGAGAGGAGGGGAGAGACAGAGACCAAACATAATATCTCAACCCCAGGTCCTTCAATCTGGAGATAGACCACATCATATCTCAACCCCAGGTCCTTCAGTCAGGAGACAGACCACACCATATCTCAACCCCAGGTCCTTCAGCCAGGAGACAGTCCACACCATATCTCAAACCCAGGTCCTTCAGCCAGGAGACAGTCCACACCATATCTCAACCCCAGGTCCTTCAGTCAGGAGACAGACCACACCATATCTCAACCCCAGGTCCTTCAGTCTGGAGACAGACCACACCATATCTCAACCCCAGGTCCTTCAGTCAGGAGACAGACCACACCATATCTCAACCCCAGGTCCTTCAGTCAGGAGACAGACCACACCATGCATCACATCTCAACCCCAGGTCCTTCAGTCAGGAGACAGACCACACCATACATCACATCTCAACCCCAGGTCCTTCATTCTGGAGACAGACCACACCATGCATCACATCTCAACCCCAGGTCCTTCAGTCAGGAGACAGACCACACCATACATCACATCTCAACCCCAGGTCCTTCAGTCAGGAGACAGACCACACCATACATCACATCTCAACCCCATGTCCTTCAGTCAGGAGACAGACCACACCATACATCACATCTCAACCCCATGTCCTTCAGCCAGGAGACAGACCACACCACATCTCAACCCCAGGTCTTTCAGTCAGGAGACAGACCACACCATATCTCAACCCCAGGTCCTTCAGTCTGGAGACAGACGACACCATATCTCAACCCCAGGTCCTTCAGTCTGGAGACAGACGACACCATATCTCAACCCCAGGTCCTTCAGTCTGGAGAGAGAGGAGGGGAGAGACAGAGACCAAACATAATATCTCAACCCCAGGTCCTTTCAGTCTGGAGACAGACCACATCATATCTCAACCCCAGGTCCTTCAGTCTGGAGACAGACCACCCCATATCTCAACCCCAGGTCCTTCAGTCTGGAGACAGACCACCCCATATCTCAACCCCAGGTCCTTCAGTCTGGAGACAGACCACACCATATCTCAACCCCAGGTCCTTCAGTCTGGAGACAGACCACACCATATCTCAACCCCAGGTCCTTCAGTCTGGAGACAGACCACACCATATCTCTACCCCAGGTCCTTCAGTCAGGAGACAGACCACACCATATCTCAACCCCAGGTCCTTCAGTCAGGAGACAGACCACACCATATCTCAACCCCAGGTCCTTCAGTCAGGAGACAGACCACACCATATCTCACCCACAGGTCCTTCAGTCAGGAGACAGACCACACCATATCTCAACCCCAGGTCCTTCAGTCAGGAGACAGACCACACCATATCTCACCCACAGGTCCTTCAGTCAGGAGACAGACCACACCATATCTCAACCCCAGGTCCTTCAGTCAGGAGACAGACCACACCATATCTCACCCACAGGTCCTTCAGTCAGGAGACAGACCACACCTAACATCACATCTCAACCCCAGGTCCTTCAGTCAGGAGACAGACCACACCATACATCACATCTCAACCCCAGGTCCTTCAGTCAGGAGACAGACCACACCATACACCACATCTCAACCCCATGTCCTTCAGCCAGGAGACAGACCACACCATATCTCAACCCCAGGTCCTTCAGTCAGGAGACAGTCCACACCATATCTCAACCCCAGGTACTTCAGTCATGGAGACAGACCACACCATATCTCAACCCCAGGTCCTTGAGCCAGGAGACAGACCACACCATATCTCAACCCCAGGTCCTTCAGTCTGGAGAGAGGAGGAGAGAGAGACAGAGACCAAACATAATATCTCAACCCCAGGTCCTTCAGTCTGGAGACAGACCATATCACATCTCAACCCCAGGTCCTTCAGTCTGAGACAGACCACACCATATCTCAACCCCAGGTCCTTCAGTCTGGAGAGAGAGGAGGGAGAGACAGAGACCAAACATAATATCTCAACCCCAGGTCCTTTCAGTGTGGAGACAGACCAAATCATATCTCAACCCCAGGTCCTTCAGTCTGGAGACAGACTACACCATATCTCAACCCCAGGTCCTTCAGTCTGGAGACAGACCACACCATATCTCAACTCCAGGTCCTTCAGCAGGAGACCAGACCACAACCAGGTACCTTCTCAAGACCCCAGGTCCTTCAGCCAGCAGACAGACCACATAGTCAGGGAGACAGACCAAATCATATCTCAACCCCATAGGAGACAGACCACACCATATCTCAACCCCAGGTCCTTTAGCCTTCCAGCAGACAGACCACACCATATCTCAACCAGAAGGGTAGGGAGGGTCAGGGTCAGGGGTTAGGGTCAGGACTCACTTCTCTTTGCTCATGCCAATCATGTTAGACCAGAAGGGTAGGGAGGGTCAGGGGTCAGGGGTTAGGGGTCAGGGCTCACTTCTCTTGCTCATGCTGCCAGTCATGTTAGACCAGAAGGGTAGGGAGGGTCAGGGGTCAGGGGTTAGGACTCACTTCTCTTTGCTCATGACAGTCATGTTAGACCAGAAGGGTAGGGAGGTCAGGGGTTAGGACTCACTCTCTTTGCTCATGCCAGTCATGCTAGAGACCAGAAGGGTAGAGAAGTCTCCAAACTGGAAGGTGTAGACCAGGACGAGGACCAGCATGGTGTAGACCACCACAGACATCCAGAAGTACTTCCAGGATCCTCCTCCCAGTACTCATAGTGCACCTGGAGACAACACACCATACACACACACACACACAGACACACAACACACACACACACCATGTTGGTTTAAAATGTTTCACTGTGTTGTTCCCCGACCTTGGGGTTTGAGCTTGGGGGACAGGGACGTTCATCCCTCTTACTGTGTTGTTTGCCCAGACCTTTGGGGTTTGAGCTGGGGGACGTTCATCCCTCTTGCTGTGTTGTTTGCCCAGACCTTTGGGGTTTGAGCTGGGGGGACAGGGACCTTCATCCCTCTTACTGTGTTGTTTGCCCAGACCTTTGGGGTTTGAGCTGGGGGGACGTTCATCCCTCTTACTGTGTTGTTTGCCCAGACCTTTGGGGTTTGAGCTGGGGGGACAGGGACGTTCATCCCTCTTACTGTGTTGTTTGCCCAGACCTTTGGGGTTTGAGCTGGGGGGACGTTCATCCCTCTTACTGTGTTGTTTGCCCAGACCTTTGGGGTTTGAGCTGGGGGGACCTTCATCCCTCTTACTGTGTTGTTTGCCCAGACCTTTGGGGTTTGAGCTGGGGGGACCTTCATCCCTCTCACTGTGTTGTTTGCCCAGACCTTTGGGGTTTGAGCTGGGGGGACAGGGACGTTCAGACCTTTGGGTGAGGGATTTAACATGTGTAACATCCTGTGTGTACTGTATGTAACATCCTGTGAGTACTGTATGTAACATCCTGTGAGTACTGTATGTAACATCCTGTGTGTACTGTATGTAACATCCTGTGAGTACTGTATGTAACATCCTGTGAGTACTGTATGTAACATCCTGTGTGTACTGTATGTAAACATCCTGTGAGTACTGTATGTAACATCCTGTGAGTACTGTATGTAACATCCTGTGTATACAAAATGGAATACGGAATAGCCTTCATTTCTCAGAACAAGAATAGACTGACGAGTTTCAGAAGAAAGGTCTTTGTTTCTGGCAATTTTGAGCCTGTAATCGAACCCACAAATGCTGATGCTCCAGATACTCAACTAATCTAAAGAAGAACAGTTATAACACAGGAGTGATGGTTGCTGATAATGGGCCTCTGTACGCCTATGTAGATATTCCATTAAAAAGCTGCCGTTTCCAGCTACAACAGTCATTTACAACATTAACAATGTCTACACTGTATTTCCGATCAATTTGATGTTATTTTAAAATGGACAAAAAAAATGTGCTTTTCTTTCAAAAACAAGGACATTTCCAAGTGACCCCTAACCTTTGAATGGTAGTGTGTGTGTGTGTGCGCGTGCGTGCGTGCGTGCGTGTGTGTGTGTGCGTGCGTGCGTGCGTGCACCTGATAGAGCGCCACACAGAAGAGGAAGAGCATCATGTAGATGATCTTATACATGACCATGCGTCCCTCGAAGCTGACGAAGAAGAACATCCCTCCACAGACATAGATCCAGTATTTCACCAGCATCTCCATCACCATGTTCCCCAGAACCTGCATGATGTCCTGCTCCCCTCCTTCCTCATCCTCCTCTTCCTCTATAAACAAGGTACCAGACAGGAGATACTGGGTAAGTGGTCCTACATGATGAATTGTACGTAAATGACAGCAGTGTGGACAACAGGATGTAAATGATAGCAGTGTGGACAACAGGATGTAAATGATAGCAGTGTGGACAACAGGATGTAAATGATAGCAGTGTGGACAACAGGATGTAAATGATAGCAGTGTGGACAACAGGATGTAAATGATAGCAGTGTGGACAACAGGATGTAAATGATAGCAGTGTGGACAACAGGATATTGTATGTAAATGATAGCAGTGTGGACAACAGGATGTAAATGATAGCAGTGTGGACAACAGGATGTAAATGACAGCAGTGTGGACAACAGGATGTAAAATGACAGCAGTGTGGACAACAGGATGTAAATGATAGCAGTGTGGACAACAGGATGTAAATGATAGCAGTGTGACAAACAGGATGTAAATGACAGCAGTGTGGACAACAGGATGTAAATGACAGCAGTGTGGACAACAGGATGTAAATGATAGCAGTGTGGACAACAGGATGTAAATGATAGCAGTGTGGACAACAGGATGTAAATGATAGCAGTGTGGACAACAGGATGTAAATGATAGCAGTGTGGACAACAGGATGTAAATGATAGCAGTGTGGACAACAGGATGTAAATGACAGCAGTGTGGACAACAGGATGTAAATGACAGCAGTGTGGACAACAGGATGTAAATGATAGCAGTGTGGACAACAGGATGTAAATGATAGCAGTGTGGACAACAGGATGTAAATGATAGCAGTGTGGACAACAGGATGTAAATGATAGCAGTGTGGACAACAGGATGTAAATGATAGCAGTGTGGACAACAGGATGTAAATGATAGCAGTGTGGACAACAGGATGTAAATGATAGCAGTGTGGACAACAGGATGTAAATGATAGCAGTGTGGACAACAGGATGTAAATGATAGCAGTGTGGACAACAGGATGTAAATGATAGCAGTGTGGACAACAGGATGTAAATGATAGCAGTGTGGACAACAGGATGTAAATGATAGCAGTGTGGACAACAGGATGTAAATGATAGCAGTGTGGACAACAGGATGTAAATGATAGCAGTGTGAACAACAGGATGTAAATGATAGCAGTGTGGACAACAGGATATTGTAGCATTTGCTGTAATGTCATTCCCGTGATAACGTTGCCTGAGACCTGAAGACTTGTGTTAGCTCCCTGAGCTAATGCCCAGGCTTCAGCTCAAGCGGGCTAACACAGTTTTGTGGCATGCAGGAAACCCAGGTTTGAACCCAGTCGGTCACACGTGATAAAAACAGTATGTTTTTGAGCAGCTGTGAAATTGGTTCTGACCCTTCTTCTTCTTGGGTTGGTTATCCACATGTACGTCAGTGAGTACAACAGCCTCCTCTCTCTCTGCTCCTCCTGTCTCTCTGTCAGAGTCTGTATCAGCAACAGCCAAAAGCTCAACAGGCATAGGATCTAGAGACAGACAACAGACATCATTACTGACACAGGAAGAACAGAAAACAAAGATCATTACTGACACAGGAAGTACAGACAGCAGACATCATCACTGGCACAGGACGTACAGACAACATACATCATTATAGACACAGGAAGTATAGACAACAGACATCATTGCAGACACAGGAAGTACAGACAACAGAGATCATTACAGACACGGGAAGTACAGACAACAGAGATCATTACAGACACAGGAAGTACAGACAACAGACATCATTGCAGACACAGGAAGTACAGACAACAGAGATCATTACAGACACAGGAAGTACAGACAACAGAGATCCTTACAGACACAGGAAGTACAGACAACAGAGATCCTTACAGACACAGGAAGTACAGACAACAGACATCATTGCAGACACAGGAAGTACAGACAACAGAGATCATTACAGACACGGGAAGTACAGACAACAGAGATCATTACAGACACAGGAAGTACAGACAACAGACATCATTGCAGACACAGGAAGTACAGACAACAGAGATCATTACAGACACAGGAAGTACAGACAACAGAGATCCTTACAGACACAGGAAGTACAGACAACAGAGATCCTTACAGACACAGGAAGTACAGACAACAGACATCATTACAGACACAGGAAGTAGAGACAACAGCACTGAGATAAAATGGGATCAAGAGAGACTGTCACATAAATGTTATTTTAGAAAGAGACCTGATTGATCCAAGATAGCAGCGGTTTCAACATCCTCAGCAGTTAGACATATCAGTTC
>NC_088415.1:93540465-93550149 GCF_034236695.1 Oncorhynchus nerka
AGACACACTATAGAGACTAGAGACTAGGCACACTATAGAGACTAGACACACTATATAGACTAGAGACTAGACACACTATATAGACTAGACACACTATATAGACTAGACACACTATATAGACTAGAGACTAGACACACTATAGAGACTAGACACACTATATAGACTAGACACACTATATAGACTAGAGACTAGACACACTATAGAGACTAGACACACTATATAGACTAGACACACTATAGAGACTAGACACACTATATAGACTAGACACACTATATAGACTAGACACACTATATAGACTAGACACACTATAGAGACTAGACACACTATATAGACTAGACACACTATATAGACTAGACACACTATAGAGACTAGACACACTATAGAGACTAAACACACTATAGAGACTAGACACACTATAGAGCTAGACACACTATATAGACAGAGACTAGACACTATAGACTAGACACACTATATAGACTAGACACTATATATAGACTAGAGACTAGACACACTATAGAGACTAGACACACTATAGAGAGACTAGACACTATATAGACTAGACACACTATATAGACTAGAGACTAGACACACTATAGAGACTAGACACACTATATAGACTAGACACACTATATAGACTAGAGACTAGACACACTATATAGACTAGACACACTATATAGACTAGAGACTAGACACACTATATAGACTAGATATAGACTAGACACACTATAGAGACTAGACACACTATATAGACTAGACACACTATAGACTAGACACACTATAGAGACTAGACACACTATATAGACTAGACACACTATATAGAGACTAGACACACTATATAGACTAGACACACTATAGAGACTAGACACACTATAGACTAGACTAGACTAGACACACTATAGAGACTAGAGACTAGACACACTATAGAGACTAGACACACTATAGAGACTAGAGACACTAGACTAGACACTATAGAGACTAGACACACTATAGAGACTAGAGACACTATAGAGACTAGAGACACTAGAGACTAGAGACTAGACACACTAGACACTATAGAGACTAGACACACTATATAGACTAGACACACTATAGACTAGACACACTATAGGACTAGACACTATAGAGACTAGACACACTATATAGACTAGAGACACTATATAGACTAGACACACTATAGAGACTAGACACACTATAGAGACTAGACACACTATATAGACTAGACACACTATATAGACTAGACACACTATAGACTAGACACACTATAGAGACTAGACACACTATAGAGACTAGACACACTATAGAGACTAGACACACTATATAGACTAGACACACACTATATAGACTAGACACACTATAGAGACTAGACACACTATAGAGAGACTAGACACACTATAGACTAGACACACTATATAGAGACTAGACACACTATATAGACTAAGACACACTATAGAGACTAGACACACTATATAGACTAGACACACTATAGAGACTAGACACACTATAGAGACTATACACACTATATAGAGACTAGACACACTATACTAGACTATACACTAGACACTGCACTATAGAGACTAGACACACTATAGAGACTAGACACACTATAGACTAGAGACTAGACACACTATAGAGACTAGACACACTATAGAGACTAGACACACTATAGAGACTAGACACACTATAGAGACTAGACACACTATATAGACTAGACACATTATAGAGACTAGAGACACTATAGAGACTAGACACACTATGAGACTAGACTATAGAGACTACTAGAGACTAGACACACTATAGAGACTAGACACACTATAGAGACTAGACACACTATAGAGACTAGACACACTATATAGACTAGACACACTATAGAGACTAGACACACTATAGAGACTAGAGACTATACAGACTAGAGACTAGACACACTATAGAGACTATAGACTAGAGACTATAGAGACTAGACACACTATAGAGACTAGACACTATAGAGACTAGACTAGAGACTAGACACACTATATAGACTAGACACTATAGAGACTAGACACACTATATAGACTAGACACTATAGAGACTAGACACACTATAGAGACTAGAGACACTATAGAGACTAGACACACTATAGAGACTAGAGACTAGACACACTATAGAGACTAGACACACTATAGAGACTAGTATAGAGACACACTATAGAGACTAGACACACTATAGAGACTAGACACACTATATAGACTAGACACACTATAGAGACTAGAGACACTATAGAGACTAGACACACTATAGAGACTAGACACACTAGAGACTAGACACACTATAGAGACTAGACACATAGACTAGTATAGAGACTAGACACACTATAGAGACTAGACACACTATAGAGACTAGACACACTATATAGACTAGACACACTATAGAGACTAGACACACTATAGAGACTAGACACACTATAGAGACTAGACACACTATACTAGAGACTATAGAGACTAGACACACTATAGACTAGACTAGACACACTATAGAGACTAGACACACTATAGAGACTAGAGACACTATATAGACTAGACACACTATAGACTAGACACACTAGAGACTAGACACACTATAGAGACTAGACACTATAGAGACTAGACACACTATAGAGACTATAGACTAGACACACTATAGACTAGACACTAGACACTATAGAGACTAGACACATTATAGAGACTAGACACACTATAGAGACTAGACACACTATAGAGACTAGACACACTATAGACTAGACACTATAGAGACTAGACACACTATAGAGACTAGACACACTATAGAGACTAGACACACTATATAGACTAGACACACTATAGAGACTAGACACACTATAGAGACTAGACACATTATAGAGACTAGACACACTATAGAGACTAGACACACTATAGAGACTAGACACACTATAGAGACTAGACACACTATATAGACTAGAGACTAGACACACTATAGAGACTAGAGACTAGACACACTATAGAGACTAGACACACTATATAGACTAGAGACTAGACACACTATAGAGACTAGACACACTATATAGACTAGAGACTAGACACACTATAGACTAGAGACTAGACACACTATAGAGACTAGACACTATATAGACTAGAGACTAGACACACTATAGAGACTAGACACACTATATAGACTAGAGACTAGACACACTATAGAGACTAGACACACTATATAGACTAGAGACTAGACACACTATAGAGACTAGACACACTATATAGACTAGACACACTATATAGACTAGACACACTATAGAGACTAGACACACTATATAGACTAGAGACTAGACACACTATATAGACTAGAGACTAGACACACTATAGAGACTAGACACACTATATAGACTAGACACACTATAGAGACTAGACACACTATAGAGACTAGACACACTATAGAGACTAGACACACTATAGAGACTAGACACACTATAGAGACTAGACACACTATATAGACTAGACACACTATATAGACTAGACACACTAGACACACTATAGAGACTAGACACACTATATAGACTAGACACACTATAGAGACTAGACACACTATAGAGACTAGACACACTATATAGACTAGACACACTATAGAGACTAGACACACTATAGACTAGACACACTATAGAGACTAGACACACTATATAGACACACTATAGACTAGACTATATAGACTAGACACACTATAGACTAGACTAGAGACTAGAGACTAGACACACTATAGAGACTAGACACACTATATAGACTAGACACACTATAGAGACTAGACACACTATATAGACTAGACACACTATAGAGACTAGACACACTATATAGACTAGACACACTATAGACTAGACACACTATAGAGACTAGACACACTATATAGACTAGACACACACTATATAGACTAGACACTATAGAGACTAGACACACTATAGAGACTAGACACACTATATAGACTAGACACACTATATAGACTAGACACACTATATAGACTAGACACACTATATAGACTAGACACACTATAGAGACTAGACACACTATAGAGACTAGACACACTATATAGACTAGACACACTAGAGACTAGACACACTATATAGACTAGACACACTATAGAGACTAGACACACTATATAGACTAGACACACTATATAGACTAGACACACTATAGAGACTAGAGACTAGACACACTATAGAGACTAGACACACTATAGAGACTAGAGACTAGACACACTATAGAGACTAGACACACTATAGAGACTAGACACACTATAGAGACTAGACACACTATAGAGACTAGAGACTAGACACACTATATAGACTAGAGACTAGACACACTATAGAGACTAGACACACTATAGAGACTAGAGACTAGACACACTATAGAGACTAGACACACTATAGAGACTAGACACACTATATAGACTAGACACACTATAGAGACTAGACACACTATATAGACTAGACACACTATATAGACTAGACACACTATATAGACTAGACACACTATAGAGACTAGACACACTATAGAGACTAGACACACTATAGAGACTAGACACACTATAGAGACTAGACACACTATATAGACTAGACACACTATAGAGACTAGACACACTATATAGACTAGACACACTATAGAGACTAGACACACTATAGAGACTAGAGACTAGACACACTATAGAGACTAGACACACTATAGAGACTAGAGACTAGACACACTATATAGACTAGACACTATATAGACTAGAGACTAGACACACTATAGAGACTAGACACATATAGACTACTAGACTAGAGACTAGACACACTATAGAGACTAGACACACTATAGAGACTAGACACACTATATAGACTAGACACACTATATAGACTAGACACACTATAGAGACTAGACACACTATATAGACTAGACACACTATATAGACTAGACACACTATAGAGACTAGACACACTATAGAGACTAGAGACTAGACACACTATAGAGACTAGACACACTATATAGACTAGACACACTATAGAGACTAGACACACTATAGAGACTAGACACTAGACACTAGAGACTAGACACACTATAGAGACTAGACACACTATAGAGACTAGACTAGGCACACTATAGAGACTAGACACATATAGACTATAGACTAGACACACTATAGACTAGACACACTATATAGACTAGACACACTATAGAGACTAGAGACTAGACACACTATATATAGACTAGACACACTATAGAGAGACACACTATAGAGACTAGACACACTATAGAGACTAGACACACTATAGAGACTAGACACACTATAGAGACTAGACACACTATATAGACTAGACAGACTATAGAGACTAGACTATATAGACTAGACACACTATAGAGACTAGACACTATGGCAGAGACTAGAGACTAGACACACTATAGAGACTAGACACACTATAGAGACTAGACACACTATATAGACTAGAGACTAGACACACTATAGAGACTAGACACACTATATAGACTAGACACACTATAGAGACTAGACACACTATAGAGACTAGACACACTATAGAGACTAGAGACTAGACACACTATATAGACTAGACACACTAGACAGACTATAGAGACTAGACACACTATAGAGACTAGACACACTATATAGACTAGAGACTAGACACACTATAGAGACTAGACACACTATATAGACTAGAGACTAGACACACTATAGAGACTATACACACTATATAGACTAGACACACTATAGAGACTAGACACACTATATAGACTAGACACACTATATAGACTAGACACACTATATAGACTAGACACATATATAGACTAGACACACTATAGAGACTAGACACTATAGAGACTAGACACACTAGAGACTAGACACACTATAGAGACTAGACACACTATAGACTAGACACACTATAGAGACTAGACACACTATAGAGACTAGACACACTACTATAGACTAGACACACTATAGAGACTAGACACACTAGACTAGACACTATAGAGACTAGACACACTATATAGAGACTAGACACACTATAGAGACCAGACACACTATAGAGACTAGACACACTATAGAGACTAGACACACTATAGAGACTAGACACACTATATAGACTAGAGACTAGACACACTAGAGACTAGACACACTATAGAGACTAGACACACTATAGAGACTAGACACACTATAGAGACTAGACACACTATAGACTAGACACACTATAGAGACTAGACACACTATATAGACTAGACACACTATAGAGACTAGACACACTATAGAGACTAGACACACTATATAGACTAGACACACTATAGAGACTAGACACACTATATAGACTAGACACACTATAGAGACTAGACACACTATATAGACTAGAGACACTATAGAGACTAGACACACTATAGAGACTAGACACACTATAGAGACTAGACACACTATAGAGACTAGACACACTATATAGACTAGACACACTATAGAGACTAGACACACTATAGAGACTAGACACATTATAGAGACTAGAGACACTATAGAGACTAGACACACTATAGAGACTAGACACACTATAGAGACTAGAGACACTATATAGACTAGACACACTATATAGAGACTAGACACACTATAGAGACTAGACACACTATAGAGACTAGACACACTATAGAGACTAGAGACTAGACACACTATAGAGACTAGACACACTATATAGACTAGACACACTATATAGACTAGACACTATATAGACTAGACACACTATAGACTAGACAGACTAGAGACTAGACTATATAGACTAGACACACTATAGAGACTAGACACACTATAGAGACTAGACACACTATATAGACTAGACACACTATATAGACTAGACACACATTGAATAGACTAGACACACTATAGAGACTAGACACACTATAGAGACTAGACACACTATAGAGACTAGACACACTAGAGACTAGACACACTATAGAGACTAGACACACTATAGACTAGACACACTATAGAGACTAGACACACTATAGAGACTAGACACACTATACTAGAGTATAGAGACTAGAGACTAGAGACTAGTAGACTAGACTAGAGACTAGACACACTATATAGACACACTATAGAGACTAGACACACTATAGAGACTAGACACACTATATAGACTAGACACACTATATAGACTAGACACACTATATAGACTAGACACACTATAGAGACTAGAGACTAGACACACTATATAGACTAGACACACTATAGAGACTAGAGACTAGACACACTATAGAGACTAGACACACTATATAGACTAGAGACTAGACACACTATATAGACTAGACACACTATATAGACTAGAGACTAGACACTACAGAGACTAGACACACTATAGACTAGACTATAGAGACTAGACACACTATAGAGACTAGACACACTATAGAGACTAGACACACTATAGAGACTAGACACACTATAGAGACTAGACACACTATATAGACTAGACACACTATAGAGACTAGACACACTAGACTAGACACACTATAGAGACTAGAGACTAGACACACTATATAGACTAGAGACTAGACACACTATAGAGACTAGACACACTATATAGACTAGAGACTAGACACACTATAGAGACTAGAGACTAGACACACTATATAGACTAGAGACTAGACACACTATAGAGACTAGACACACTATAGAGACTAGACACACTATAGAGACTATAGACTAGACACTATAGAGACTAGACACACTATAGAGACTAGACACACTATAGAGACTAGACACACTATAGAGACTAGACACACTATAGAGACTAGACACACTATAGAGACTAGACACACTATATAGACTAGACACACTATAGAGACTAGACACACTATAGAGACTAGACACACTATAGAGACTAGACACACTATAGAGACTAGACACACTATAGAGACTAGACACACTATATAGACTAGACACACTATAGAGACTAGAGACTAGACACACTATAGAGACTAGACACACTATAGAGACTAGACACACTATATAGACTAGACACACTATAGAGACTAGACACACTATATAGACTAGACACACTATAGAGACTAGACACACTATATAGACTAGACACACTATAGAGACTAGACACACTATAGAGACTAGACACACTATAGAGACTAGACACACTATAGAGACTAGACACACTATATAGACTATAGAGACACACTATAGAGACTAGACACACTATATAGACTAGACACACTATAGAGACTAGACACACTATAGAGACTAGACACATTATAGAGACTAGAGACACTATATAGACTAGACACACTATAGAGACTAGAGACACTATAGAGACTAGAGACACTATAGAGACTAGACACACTATAGAGACTAGACACACTATAGAGACTAAACACATTGTATAGACTAGACACACTATAGAGACTAGAGACACTATAGAGACTAGACACACTATATAGACTAGACACACTATAGAGACTAGACACACTATATAGACTAGAGACACTATAGAGACTAGACACAGTATATAGACCAGAGACTAGACACAGTATATAGACTAGAGACTAGACACACTATAGAGACTAGACACACTATAGAGACTAGACACACTATAGAGACTAGACACACTATAGAGACTAGACACACTATATAGACTAGAGACACTATAGAGACTAGACACACTATAGAGACTAGACACACTATATAGACTAGAGACTAGACACACTATAGAGACTAGACACATTATAGAGACTAGAGACTAGACACACTATAGAGACTAGACACACTATATAGACTAGAGACTAGACACACTATAGAGACTATAGACTAGACACTATAGAGACTAGACACACTAGAGACTAGACACACTATAGAGACTAGACACATTATAGAGACTAGAGACACTATATAGACTAGACACTATAGAGACTAGACACACTATATAGACTAGACACTATAGAGACTAGACACACTATGAAGACTAGACACACTATAGAGACTAGACACACTATAGAGACTAGACACACTATAGAGACTAGACACACTATATAGACTAGAGACTAGACACACTATATAGACTAGACACACTATATAGACTAGACACACTATAGAGACTAGAGACTAGACACACTATAGAGACTAGACACACTATAGAGACTAGACACACTATAGAGACTAGACACACTATAGAGACTAGACACACTATATAGACTAGAGACTAGACACACTATATAGACTAGACACACTATATAGACTAGACACACTATAGAGACTAGAGACTAGACACACTATATAGACTAGAGACTAGACACACTATAGAGACTAGACACACTATAGAGACTAGACACACTATAGAGACTAGACACACTATATAGACTAGACACATTATATAGACTAGACACACTATAGAGACTAGACACACTATAGAGACTAGACACACTATAGAGACTAGACACACTATAGAGACTAGACACACTATATAGACTAGAGACTAGACACACTATAGAGACTAGACACACTATAGAGACTAGAGCACACTATGATGAGACTAGACACACTATATAGACTAGACACTATAGACTAGACACACTATAGAGACTAGACACACTATAGAGACTAGACACACTATAGAGACTAGACACTACTATACTAGAGACTAGACACACTATAGAGACTAGACACACTATAGAGACT